>NC_092803.1:103719614-103767114 GCF_040954645.1 Diabrotica undecimpunctata
CATATGAAAGAATTCCATCAGCTGTATCAGAAAATATTCCAAAAGAATGGGCTCTGGGAACTTCTGATATTGGATGGATGTGTTCTAGTACATTTTATGAATACATCACCAATATATTTAATCCGTGGCTCATTACAGAGAATATTAAAAAACCTATTGTATTTTTTGTTGCTGGGCATGTTTCTCATCTAATGTTGATTTTGTCCAACTTTTGTAAAGAAAAAGGAAAAGCACTAGTAGCTTTGTATCCCAAATCAACCCATCTGCTACAACCTATAGATATATCAATGTTTAGGCCCTTAAAATTAGCATATAAAAATGAAGTCCAAAAGTGGAGAATTGACAATGATGGCAATAAACTTCAGAAATATCATTTTAGGTATGTTTTTGAAAAGGCACTAAATAATATAAATGTGGAAATTATTCAGAACGGATTTAAATATTTATGATTATACCCATTTAATGTTGAAAATGTTCACTTTGAAAAAATTAGTGTAAACAACGTTAGTGCCACTTTCCCAATTTGTGACACATCTGAGTCTGTCACTTAAGTATTTTGAATGGAAGTTAGGTGAAGAAACTCTAAATAGGTTCAAGGTAACTTTAAACGAAAATCAGGATTGGAATGGTTCTATTGAGGATAAATCCCTTTTTAACATATGGAAAGAATGGACAATGGAAACCCTACCAATCCAAATTAAATGTAATACCATCCAAAACAATATTTCTACACTTCCAACTCACTGCACACCAGTAAAAAATTTCCAACCAAACATCTCTGGTACTCATAGCTCAGATATATTGTCTGGTACTGAGAAGAGATTTATTAACACTCCTGAACCAAGTACATCACATGTACACTTGGAGAGTCCATGCAAAGGTCCTACTCCATTTAAGAAAGCACTGTTTTGGCTAGACTCAAAACCTCAGATATAGAAGATAAAACTAAAGGAAAAGATTCCATCAGTGGTAACATCAGTAACATCGGAAATGAAAAGAAAAACAAAAGAAGAAGAAAAAAACCAAAGAAAAATTGCAAGAGAGCAAAAAGGTCTATTGAAAAAGAAGACAAAACAGGATATTTCTGATGATCATGGGGAGGATGAACAGTGGGTCCAGAGTGGTAGCAGCTGTGGTAGCTGTGATGACATAGACTTTTATGAAGACCATAACAAATAATTTTGCCCACTAACTCATGGAGAACTTAGTGTGGGAAACTATGTACTCATGAAATTCCTAGGCAGTAAAAGATAATCCATAACATATAAATATGTTTGTATTATTCAAGGCCTTATGGACAATAACGATGTACCTACAAATAATGTCTATGAAATCTATTAGTGCTGAAAAGAATATTTTTATTTGTGATGAAAAAGACATCTCTTTTGTTAATGAAACTTGCATTTTAGGCATACTGCCAGCACCTATTATTTTATCCACTAGTGAATTTATCCATTATGAATTTACTTTGCCAGTTGATGTATTTGAGGCCTAAAACCTGTGGAAAACACTAGATATATAGTTCAATTTATTTTTTCTTATTTTCTATATCAACACATATTTTACATTTGAAGGCTTCAGTATTTTATTAATTATTTTGGTTTAGATTTTTATTAATAAACAAGATTTTTCAGTCAAATGTCGTTATTTATTTATAGCAATGACTGGATGGCAATAATTGTAATAGGTACATCTTTGAAGATGTACCTATCATTAGCAACCAGAGTGATTATATGGTAATTGCAATATGATCCATCTCATTACACTGAAAAAATGAATTATTTTAATACTTAATGCTATTTAATTAACAATATTAAATTCATATGTTGTTTAATATTCAATAATTTTAAATATTCAAATATTTATTTAACAAAATGATATTTATTTTTGAAATAATGTAGAACTTGTACATAAGGTGACTCACAGCTTAAATGATGCAGTAGCTACTTAATAAAACTAGCATGTGTCAGTGGTTCAATATTTATTAGAAAAAATTACATACTTAAATTAAATTACTACAAGCCTTTTAAAATAGTATAAGCTATTTTTTTAGTTTCAAATGTACCATACTTAAATAACATTAAATATTTAATTATTTTATGTTCATATCACTTGATATCACAGCTAAAATGATGCAAATTTTAAAATAAGAAAATTAATAAAGAAAACAAACTCTACGCATTGAAAAATGATTGCTAATATTTTGTAGATCCTCCTTCCTACGGGTTCCTTCGAACCCAATATGACATGTGTTTTGCATCGTTGTCCTGATAAAACCGTTAATTGTTATTAATATCTAATTTTTGAGCACTAGCGGCGAGATGTTGCCTTAGTATATGCAAGTACATGTATTGGTTCAAATTCAAAATTCAAAAAAATGCATATTACGTACTCCTGCAGATGACATACATCCCCACATCATCACTCCACCTCCACGGTGCTTTACCATAGTTTTCATATTTTTTAATTTTAGTTCTTCTTTTAGCTTTCTCCACACTGATATTTTTCCATAGGACCCAAACAAGTTTATTTTGGTTTCATCAGCAAATATTACTGAATTCGAAAAGTTTAAATCTTTGCTAATATGCTCCCTAGCAAACACAAATCTAACATGCCTATTTATTTGACTAATAAAAGGTTTATTTCTAGTAGTTTGACCATGTAGGTTATTCTCTCGTAATATCCGTCTAATTGTTTCGGGGTTACATTGTTTTCCAAACTGTCTTTTCACCTCATCTCCCAATTTTGGTGCACTTTTTGTAGGATTATTTGCTATTTCTCTGAAAATACATCTTTAATCACATTTGTTAAAAATTTTATTTGGACCTAACCTGGATTTATTTTCAACTTTTTTCCTTTCGGTAACATTCAATAATGTGCTGAACTGTTGATGAACATTAATTTACCTTTGGCTATATCTATTTTTATGCTGAGTAATAATTAAATTTCTTTCACTAATCATAGTTCGGCGATCCATTCTTAAATAATTTTGATATTTGTGGACTAAATACAATGTGGTAAAAAAATAATGCAACACCTACTTCACAAATTTCAAATTGATGTTGTGTAATGCTTCATCTTATCTGCATCATTTTAGCTGTGACATCAAAATCATACATAAAATAATTAAATATTTATTGTTATTTAAGTATGATATATTTGAAATTAAAAAAATAGCTTATGCTATTTTAAAAGACATAATAATTTAATTTCAGTATATAATTTTTTTCTAATAAATATTGAGCCGCTGACACAAGTTAGTTTTATTGAGTAGCTACTGCATCATTTAAGCTGTGAGCTACTGTATATAGGAAAATGAGTCAGTTTGGGCACTTGTTGATATTTTATAGGTGGTTAGATCTTCCGCACTAAAATTTTAGAAAATTGTCAAACAAAAAACCAAATTTAAAAACACATGTTTAATTATTCTGTTCTGCTTTAAGTAGTAGAATATTAAAAAAACTTTATTTTATTTTATAACTCAATAGACTATAATTAAGTGCAATTTAGGATATATATGTAAAGTCACCCTAATCAAATTCCGTTCATGCCTATTAATCATAGAATAATTGGGGACCATTTTTTTTAATACTCCTTATGAAAACAAATTATTATATAATTTTTGTTACTTACCCTAAAAGCAGCTAGAGACAGTTTATATATTTTATAGTGCATGTTTCTGTTATCTATTTGGTATCCCATGTCTTTGTAAAGTTTTAATTGTGACACAAAACCTGGATTGGGAAAAACTATTTTTCTTTTGGCTTTTACCATATCAAACGCCTCAAAGTAAGTCATCTGGTATTTTTTCATTATGTGGGCAATAACTACAGTGGCACTTCTAGAAACACCAAAATAACAATGAACCAAAACAATTCCCTTCTCCATCCCTTCCTTAATAAATAAATCTGTTTCATCAAAATATGAAAGCAAGTCTTCTCTTGGTTGGTCTGACAACTGTATAAATCTGGTAACTAAATTTCTTTGTTCTGTTACAGTCCGTGGTAATGGACAAATATCTATAGTAAGAATATGAGTAATGTTGTACTTCTTTAGAACTTCCAAATTTTTCGCAGCTGCTAATCCTCCTAAATACAAATGATCTTCTATCATGCTAATACTCACAGGTCCCAGTTGCACATCAGAATTATCCATTTCTCTTATTTGGTTGACAATATTATTAGCTAAAATATTAAAACTAATTTTGGCACAAGATTAAAGTTACTTGCTTATTTTCAAAACTAATGAACTAAAATATCAACAGCAGATTTTATTTATAACGTCATCTGATATTGCAGTTACATTTTTCATTTTATAGCCAAGCATTTTTGCGTCTTTGTAATATCTGTAATTTGAATTTATAGTTATTTATTTACACACAGGCAACACACAGGTAAACAAAACAACTGTTGTATTCACATTTTGACATTGACAATCAAATGTCATGCACATGCCAATCTCTAACGGATAGTGTGTTAATAACTAATATTATATATATTATGTTGGCCCTTTACATTGATTAAATTATAATAAAACATTAAACCATTATATGAAAATATATATTTATGTTACATAAGTATTTTTCTTAACAAAACTGGAATCGATGTTAATAACCATTCTATTTCCATAACAAATTGCATCAAAACACTTGTTTGATCAATGAATCAGATCAGATTCAAAAATATTTATTTTACAGTGTTATTCTCTTCGTTGGCTAGATGGCGGTACTTTTGACGTTTATATTTGTTCAATTTTGCGTGGGTAGAAAACAGTACAGAACTAATACAAACCAACCGTCCAAGAATATTCGTTTTTGACTTATCTGTTTTACTGGGTTGAAAATTTTGTTGGTCGAATATAATTTCAAAACGGAATACAAAATCTCTGGAATGAAAATAAACCTTCAGTTTATTTATAGAAAAAATGAGGAGGCGGAATATAGATAATAGGAAGCTATTAAAAGTAATAGTAAATTTAGATTTTGGCAGAGTCTCCTTTAAACTGCAACTACCAGCTCCTAAAATGTCAGTGCTGTCAAGAATATCGTAAGTAATTTAAATATTTTATTCAAATATCCGTCCACGGTCCGGTTTATTATTTTAGGAATAGTACTGTTGTTTAATATGGATCGCAGGATTTATAGGTAAACAGGAATTTCCGAATTATTTTATAGATTTTGTCTGAAATTTAAAATGCTCTACATTATCTATATAAATGGGCTTTGAATGATCTTTTTTAGTCGTATTTTGTGTAACTACCTGTATCATGCCTTATATTAGATAATACTTTTAACTTTTTGATCTTAACGAACTTAACTATACTTTGTTTAACGGAATCCTAAATGTGCATTGTCTAATGCATAGAATAAACTTATTTATAACTTATTCTACTTATAAGGAAATTATTTTTAAACAATTTTGGTTCAAGGAAGATTTTTTCTATGAAATTTTTTAATCGATTTTTTTTTCAAAACACTATAATATTATGATCTTGATATACTTTGTTATTTATTATCTAATCTAATAATTTTTGAATCCGTTTTTTTATTCATAATACTGTATGGTCTTAAATGTTATTTATTATCTTAATGGAAATTAAAAGTTCGATTTCCACTTCAGAAATTGAAGTGTTAAATAAACTTATTTTTCAACTGAAATTCTGATTAATTCCAAATAAAGAGAGTAAATAACATAAAAATAAAAAGAAGAAATTACGTTATTCAAAATTTTATAGGAAAATAGTTTTAAAAAATCCAAAACTGTTTTGCTCACATTTACTCAAAAATATTGAGTAAATGTGATTTTTGTTGTTTCATTCCTACATATAATAAATAAATAAATTAAACTTGTAATTTATACTTTATTTTTTATTTTTAATAAAAATACAAGTTAATAATTAGCCAAAAATAAACAAAAACTATTTTGAAATTTTTATGTACAATAATGTAGTTATGTTAGAAAACAATATCGATTACAAAAAAGATTCTGTATTATCAACTCCTTGATAAAATAATGTTTCTTCCTCTACATGTATGGGTTTTGTAACTGATTTTATTCCCTTCCAATAATTGCAAACTCTTAAATATGAACCTACATTTTAGAGAACTTTTTGAAGGTTTGTATCCTTAATAGACCAATTGTTCACATTTTCATGACTATCGAATTTAGAGAAAAAATTTATCATAATATTACTGGGAGGGTGTGCTTACAATTTTTTCCTTTTTTTTCTAAAAATTTTTTCAGAATGTACAAATATGTAGCAGGTAACATAAAGCCATGCCCTCTTATTAGAAAAATATGATAAATTTCTTTGAAAATGGTATTTTGTGCATAGCAAAAAAGCATGATAACCATGGAAGAATTTTGTTCTGGCCTTTGCATGAGTGACAGAATAGTTTTATCTGTGATCCTTTAGTACAATCTATTTCCCTGTACTTAGTTTTAATTACATTAAAACATGGACTAGAATAAACTATTTGACCTCTTACCCTTAACCACTTTAATTATCAGTCCAGGTATAATCAAATATTTTGTTTTTATTCAATGTAGGTTCAATCACTACAAAAGTTAAGTTGTACAACTACACTTGCTGCAGATAATACACATTTCGGCATTGGTTGATTTTATTGCATATGAAGACATACTTTTACAACTCATTCAGGTTCAACTTTTCTTAAAAGTTCATATAATTTGTTTACTCATAGCTTGTGTAATTTGAGTTCTGTAGTTATGTCTAATAATTTCAACATTGTATCAAATTACCAGAGTACCAACTTCCAAGTTAAACTTTATTGTAAATATTTTATATTTATTAAATATTTTTGGAGCATTTCTTATACCACACCACATCCTGTACAACTTTTTGGCTGATAACTATGGTGGTAAATAACCATGGACACTTTTATTTTTGCCATAATGTCTCAGTTAAGTCTAATGATTCAGTGGTCTCAGTGCTTCAAAGTTATATTCTAGCCTCAGTTGTTTGACTTTATCTACTTTATTAAAAAGTTGTTTTGTTGTGCAGTTTTTTTACATACACATATCTTGTAAAAAACCTAAAATATCAGGATACACTAAATGTTTTCTAGCGTTTAGCGGAAGTTACTCAACTTCATAAAAATGTTGGTGCGGCGGTTCTATACGATTTCAAAGTAAACCAAACAAAAGTTCGTCGATTCTTCAAATATATATGTAATTTGAAGAATTCAAGCGTGGGTACACTAGCCTCAGTGTCGAATTCCGAATTTCGTGAAGGCCGTCTGGCCAGTTGTCCCAGAAAACATTGATGCTAGGTGCGGTACAATTAAAACAGATTGACATATCTATCATGAGATTCGTGCATCATTGGATATAGGGATAAATCAAATACAAACAATTTTGCATAACTATTTAGCAGTGAGAGATATGTGTAGTTGTTGGATTCTTCATAATTTTACTGTTGACCATAAGAAGGCAATGGCGATTGGTGCCATAGTGATTGGTAATGAAACATGGATGAGTTGCTCTCGAGCTCGAAACGACAAACCAATCAACAGTATAGGTATGCCAAGACGAGCCAAAGCCAACAAAAGTAGCCCGCGCTAGCAGCATTGGCAAACAAGTGGTCGCGAGTTTTTTTTTTTTAAGTGACATTAATACTTATAGTCCTGCCTTGGCACCGTCTGATTTTTTGACGTTCCCGATAATCTAAAACAAACTAAGTGGTAAATGTTTTAAGATGCCAGGTGAGGCGGTCCAAGCATAAAAAAATCTCATTTCTGATACCTACTTAGGTCTGGCATAAATGCTTCATGATTGGCTTATTCGAATGCAAAAATATATTGATCTCAAAGGTAAATACTATGAGAAAAGCTGATTTTTCACAAAAACAAAAAAAAATTCCTTGTAGGTACAATATTTGTAAAAAACTTTTAGTTTAGGTACGCCTCATACTTTTTTTGACAAATCTTTGTATTAATGTGATTGACAGTTTCGATGTTTTCCTTTAGCAGTATTATTAAAGACGCATATGCGTCTATATTCTTTGCTATGATGTTGAATTGATACCAAATTGATACTATCGAATTTTCCCAACCACATTTATTCTCTTTCTTGCTTCTTCCTCTCAAACGAGTAAAACCGGTATTGGATAATCGTCCCAAATTATCACTGTTCACATCCACCTACACTTTTCAAAGAATTATTATAATATTAAATAATATACATAAAATAATTTTATTGTATGTTAATAGTCATTTTTGTCACCAAAATATACGAAACGAAAACTATACTAAATCAAAATGATATTTTAAATTTACCGATCGGCTGGTCGTTAATAACAAAAACGTGCAAGCCTACGACGACTTTAAAAAAAATCTTAAAACACGTCAATTTTAATTTTTGAATGACCATCAACTGATATATATATATATATATATATATATATATATATATATATATATATATATATATATATATATATATATATATATATATATATATATATATATATATATATATATATATATATATATATATATATATATATATATATATTGATTTATAGTATCAGCAATCGGTCGGTAGGAAATAAAACTCTATTTGTTCTGTCTCAATCTAATGAGTAATATAATTTTCAGAATAAATTGCAGTCAATGTCAAAGTTGTTATATTGGTCAAAGTCAACAGTGGCTTAAACAACGTGTCACTCAACACAAAAGTGACTGTAACATACGAAAAAACTCAGTGGACTACCACTTGAAGACAGGACATAACTTTGACTTTAATAATGTAAAAATCTTGGACCAAGTTGATAATTATAAAAATCGGCTTTTATTGAAATGGTACACATTAATAAAACTCCTGAATCTATCAATTATAAGACAGACACCAATCATTTAAGTAATATCTACTGCAACATACTAAACAATATATAATATGATAGATCTTAACCTTTAAAAACAAACTTAGTAATTCTCTAGTAACTGCACCTATAATTTTATTCCATTCCTAAATATCGGTATTACAATAACTGACTACATACCATCAATTACATTTTATAGATCAATTTACCATGTTCCTGATTCTTTCTCAATTTTCTACTATTAATTCCATCTTTCCACTTTATAATATGGATAATACTGTCATAATAATTGTTTATTTTAACTTATTCACTAAAAATTGTACAATGGTAATTCACTCTATAAAATATTGCAGTTACCATAACTGCTAAATAAAAATCAAACAAAAATGTCATTTATTTAGATATGTTAAAAAAATTTAAATTTTTATTCTTATAGTTGTAAGTATTGAAATATTTCATTACATTTTGTTTACATATAATAATTAATTATTCTAATAAATTTACAGTTTTCTTCTGAAGAAGTCACAAAATCGTGACGGAATATTGAGACAGAACAAATAGAGTTTTATTTCCTACAGACCGATTGCTGATACTATAAATCAATATTTAAAACAGTACGGTCGAAAAATAATTTGAAATATATATATATATATATATATATATATATATATATATATATATATGTATATATATATATATATATATATATATATATATATATATACAGTAGACTCCCTCTATAACGAGAACTGAAATGGCAGACTAATTACCTCGCTATAAGCCGATCTCGTTATATCAGACAACAATAATACTGAGTGAAATTACATTAAAACAAAAAAGAGTTGTTTACTTTTATTGTCAGTGGTATAAGTTAAAACAAAAATCTGTTCTTACATTTTTTTCCAACTACATAATGTATAAAGCGTATTTTCAAGGATAACATAAATTATTGCTTCTGCAATTGGAAGAAGTCTGTCATTTTTGACTGCTTTAAATTGTCCAGTATCATTCCATCTATCATATTTTCTAAAGATGTGAAATAGTTGAATTTATCGTAAAGAAGTTTATTGCGGACAGAAGTTAAGGTTTATTGCGGGGCCGTTTAAAAAGGTATATATTTATAAACCTCGTAATAACCATGTTCGTTATAGAGGGAGTATAGTATATATATATATATATATATATATATATATATATATATATATATATACATTTTGTAACAGGCAGGGATTAATAAGGATTAACCAAATAAATACCCAAGGATCAATAAGAACTTGACATAGGAGCTGCAGCTATATGACACACACATACATACAGACCCACAAACATAAAATACACGCACATACATGCAATGCACAGTCACACTCAGTCGACAAATCATCAGACTTACTGCAACTGGCTTACCATACGGTGAGATTTATTGTGCTACTACTGCGCTCCCCATCCCTAGGTGCAACACAGTCGTGTCCAGGAGATGATATATGGTAGGTACAGAGGAAAACTCTAATTTTGGCTTGATCTTCACTTGTTTAGATGCTCAAGTCAACCATATCTTCCTCCTCTGCCTGGTTTGATTATTTATTATATTATCTATAGTGGGCAATGGGCATCTAAAGTGAGCATTTATTTTATTTTTCGATGATATGATTTATGCCGCTTTTTCAATTACGCCGTATTGTCTAATTAGTTTATTAGATGGTAGTCGTGTATTCTCCAGTATTTTTTCACTTATATCGAGTGATTGATTGTATTTTTGGCATTGTCTTTTACGAATATGTAAAATACACAATAATACGAGATAATTCTAAGAATGTATATCACATGTTTTGTAAATATTATGATATCGCATATTCATTTTTTTAATTTGTTGCTTTTATGCTTTAGCTTGAGCGTGAATGATGGTTGTTTACAGCTGTAAAATGCCTTCTTTTTTGGAATGAAAATGATTTTCAGAAGGTCGCCAAAAGACTGCTACAATGTAATTATGTTAGAAATATCCGATAAAATAATCTAAATTATAAAAACTGCCCTGTGTTCACAAAAACTCACAGATGTTCGTCAACTATTTCAAAACCAAAGATTAATATAAAAGTCCATGGTTTAGCCCTACAAATCTAAAGATAATTACAGACCATAATTAAAACCAACAAACCATCAAGTGGCGACTATAAAGTGACCAGTGCTCTTATAAAATTTTATGTTGGGTTAAGCAAAACTTGTACACAAGGAACATTTTTATTACACTTAAGACTGAAAGATAGTAAAATGATTTGCATCGTATATTATAAATATTTTTCAAACGAATACTCTTTTTGTAATTAAAATTTATTTTGTTATATCAATTCATTTTAGAAGCAGTATACTTTTTTTTATTTGTTACAGGAGACATTATTAACAATATTTTCAGTTTTAAATACATTTTTGGGATTTCAAAGAATAATTATATTATCACAACGTTACTGTTAACTAAAATAATTTTATGTCTTTTAGCAATATTTATTCCAAGTCTGGTTCAAGACAGTATCCAGATGAATTGGATATGATAGAAACAAACCTCTACCTCAGTGGTGAGGCAGAAGCCAGGAATGTTGAAACTCTTAAAAAATACAAAATTACTCACATACTCACTATCAATGATTTCCCTTTAAGTGCTACCGTAAAAAGTGCCCTAGAATATCTTCAAATAAAGTACATCAGGCTTCCCGACTTAAGTTCTTCAGACTTACTGTCTTATTTCGACGAAACCTATGAATTTATTAGAGAGGGTGTTGCCAAAGGAGCTGTTCTTGTGCATTGTCAAATGGGTGTATCCAGAAGTGCCTCAGTTGTTATAGCCTATATTATGAAGAAATATAATTTAACATACAGGTATTTTTAAATTTACTTAGTATATTTGTTAATAAACATACACTCTCGTTATAATATATATCATTATAGTACTTAATCAGCGGCGCACATTTTATTCCTATGTCCCATCTATGGTACAGATAAAAATTACTCTTGAAGTAGTAGTCTCGAGGGTTAGAATTGCTATGAGCTATATGATAATATGATGAACTTCCGTCTCGGGGCAGCTAATGCCGATCCACGAGTACAAGCCTTTATAGCCGACGCCAACCGAAATTTTGAATACGCGTTCGAAGTTTGAATGAAAAAATGTTCAGACATTTTGGCAAATCCAATAAGCTTGTGCAGAATAGTTCTAACAGTTCAGACATATATTTAAATAACTAATATGATTTCACGAATTAATTGATATTGAGCAGTTTAGAATTAAACTTTTTGAAATATTTGAACAAGCTTAAAATTGAGCAGTGTTTAAAATTTTTGGCGAGTAAAACAAGATTCAGTATATTTGGACATATTCAACTTATATACTTATAAGATATAAGATGTATAAAATATTTATGTTGCCAATATTAATCACATTTCATTTAAAATATTATTTTTATAAATCCACAAGGAAACTAAATTCCTGTAGCTGGCTGTATACCATATATCACAAAAAATTAATAAAATCCTTTATAAAAGGTATATAATTAAAAAACCCAATCGGGCTATGTCATAAAGACAGAACGTTTTCGGAATCCATATTCCATCATCAGTGTCCTAAAAAGTATATAACCACTTTAGTTAAAAAGAACGTGAAATTTAAGTTTGGACCAAGATTAATACAAAATGTGGTTAATACTTACTAGGTATACATGTTTAAAGCCACTAAATATCTGGGTAAAAACCCGTTAAAAGTTGTAGGTTAAAATTAGGTTTACATTATTTGATCTTATGTTATCAAATCCACTGGTAACTTTAACATCTTAATACATAAGACATGTTATCAAATCCACTGGTAATTTTAACATCTTAATACATAAGATGAAAGTTGAAAATGACAAATTCAATTGAAAAGCGATATTCGACACGCCTTAGCAAGACGAGAAAATGAACAGACAGTATGTGAAAAATATGAAAGAAAAAGAAAAATTAGGTGTTGTAAAAAAGTGGTATAGTAGACGGTACTGTAGACTATTGGGAAGCTTCATATTATGTTTTCTGTATTTTTAAATCTTTTTAAAATTACATACAGTAATTTTATTATTTATTTATTATTTTTATAGATTTTAATAAAATTGAAAACTTTACATGTTGTATAACGGACTTCCCTCTTGTGTAAATGGACTCTTCCAACTGTTCCAAATTTCAAATGTGACTGCTATTTCGTAAAAAGCTATATTTAATATGTGCTGATTTAGAAATCGCTTTCAAAGTATAAATATGAAGATTCAACTTATAATGTTTTACTAATATCCCTTTTTTTGTAGCACTCTAATACAATAGTCGAACTTATAGTTATAAAAATTCGACATTGTATTTATATGAAATTATTTTAAAACGAGAAGTATCTAGATAAAAAGTTTAACAGATGATTTAATATTGTTTAAATTGGATGACATTTATGATGACTTTTAAATTTTGACCGTTCGAGAATCGTTACGAATTGAATTCTAGTATCGATCTATGATTTTTCTGTTTGTTTTACTACATCTTTTATTCAGATATTCTTTTAATTTTTCACTTTTCACTTAATGCCTGTATTTTGTTAGTTATTTTTCATGCAGTTTTTAATTTAAACCTGCTTAAAATAAATATATGATGACTAGAAACGAATTGATCGAGAGTAGTGAATCGATGTCAACAACCGCTTTTCGCGTGGTTAGAATAAAAGCTTCGCTAGAATAATAATTAAAAATGAACAAATCAAAGTATTGATTATTCGATTATTCCGTAAAGATTAGGTATCAACTTCAGTTATTCAGTTATATATTTAGGTATGGGGTATTTATACATTCGACATTCTAGTGTTAAACCATATAATTTTAGGATTCAAATAAACAACAAACACTCTCGAATTAAGAGCTTTTACAGGAAATATATTGTGTTCTGATTTTAGGGAAGCTTTGGACAAAGTAAAAATGAAAAGATGCGTATTTCCTAACCCAGGATTTGTATCCCAATTGCAAAGCTATCGAGACATGGGATACACCACTATTAGAAGATATGATCCCAGACTTGCACGATACATGATGAGATGAACTAGTCGTCTTTATTACAGTTCTCTTTATATCATGATTCACATATCACTTAAATATATTCACAATTAATGGTAATAATTAATATACAGGGTAGGTACAAATATAAAGATAAGTAAGATCAAACAATTGTGATATTGTTATCTACGTAATGTATGAAAACACAATGTTTAACAAAATTTCCAGTTTATTTTAACAGTCTTTGATTTTGTTCTTTTCCCCTAACTGTTAGTGTTATTACAAACAGCTTTTCAGCAATAATTTACCATTTCACTCTTCCTTCGCCATTCCATAATGTGAATCGAAGAAAACCAGAAAGGTTTTTTTTTCTAGATGTGTTCGTTTGAATGATTATCAAAACTAGTACTTGAAAGTTTTTTTGCCTTTTTCTTTTCATTATCATATGAGAAACCCTTTTTCTAGGTGTCTTTCGTTTGTATTGATGATCAAAATTAGTATTTAAAAGTTTTTTTGCTTTATCTTTTTATTATCATTGTAATTTTATATCGTTTCGTATCGATTTTGGACATCCAAAGAATTTGCATAAAATTTTTATCGGTATTTTTCTATCACAAAATACCAACACTTGAGTGTTATTTATTTCAACCATTTTTCTAAAAATTTCCTTTCAATATTGTCTACCAAGAATAAATAAGCAATATACATAAACATATATGTATATGCTATAATTTTGTTGTTTTTTTTGCACTCATCTTTACATTAGGTATGAGTTGTTCGTAAATATATCTTGTACGATTTTACGTCCGCAGTTGGAATTTTTTGCTTATTCCAAACCAACACTATATTACCGACCTTTAAGATAACTTGTAACATACCCATGTTTAGTTTCTTCTAATAAATCAACATCAAACATCACGCCACTAAAATAAATTATTATATTAATAACCAAGATATGGGACAATTTCAGATCTTTAATACTTTCTAAAGACCACATTTAACAGTAAGACCAACCTAACAAAGAAGATATTTATCTAATATAGGGTAGCGGTATTTTCTAAACTGATCACTAGTAGGAGATATGAAATAGTTCCGTCTTTTTTATTCAAGATCGTCTAGTTCTGCTTCCTTCATGTTTTTTAAGTCCCTAATCTTTAGTCTAGGGTTTCTGAAGACATAAAAGGTTGGTTGTAGGTGTATAGAGGTTTTATGTTTTTATGTGGGCTCCTTTGTATTGCTTTGTGAGTAATTCTATTATTTTAAATAATTTGTTTTATTATTGTTTTAGTTTCAGCAGGGATTTTTAATTATTTCGTTATTTACTTCACAGTTTATACGATCTACATATTTTTTATTTATTTCCAATATACATATAATAATTGCCTTTTCGTAATTATTTCTATTCAATTTCGTGTATATATATATATATATATATATATATATATATATATATATATATATATATATATATATATATATATATATATATATATATATATATATATATATATATATATAAATAGTTAGAATTGTGTTGTGAACTCATCATATCTAAATTTAATGTCTTATTTTGGCGTTACTTCTTCTTCTTCTTCTATCGAAGGTTGGAAATCATCATGGCTATGCGGACTATGTTGACTGCCGCTCTAAAAAGTTAGTCAAAAGTCTTTGGCGTTACGTGTTGATAGTATAAATTTGAAGTTTAGAAATTATGTCTATTTCTTCTCTCGATATTTTAAATAATAGTGATTCTATTTGTACTTGTTAATATATTCGTTTTGGAACGTATTTGGAGATTTATTTTCATGATAAGTTTTTGCGTATGGTTGTGGCATGTTCTATTATTATTTTATATATAATTTTTACACAGTTCTATAGTGTTAGTATCCTATAATAACTGTAAATGTATGAAAAACACGAATGCATTGAAAAATAGCATTTTACAGCATATTATGCTTTAAAATTTATTTATTTTTTTTTACTTCCAGAAATACTTTTCCTTTTATCGTCTAGAAAACGATTATCGATCTGATGTTTATTGTTGTTTATAGTCTTTGTGGGGAGTAGAGTAATGTTAAAATAAGGGCGAAAAAGAAAAATTTTAGCCTCTGTTACAACCTTTGAAATAATACTTTATGGTTTGGGCAAAATTAAAACTGTTTGTTATTTAGCAATAGGTTTGATGCAGTAAACCTTGTTTCAAAGCCGAAGTGGTATATGATACTTTATGATTATGTAGTTTTTCATATTATTATTAGTATGTATATCTGTATATCGTATATAATATAATATATATATATATATATATATATATATATATATATATGTATATATTATATTTCCATATTTTCCAGGAGAATTACAATGTTTCCATAAACATTGTAATTCTTCTTTTACGTTTCTTCACTTTGGGTTTCTTTTTCTACTTATTCCTTAAAATTTTCATTTCTTATTGGTTTTAGTTGGAATATATCCTTTTTGGAACTTAAGTACGAATTCACACACAAACAATTATTACGATTCTAGTTTTTTTTATTTTGCTCTCTTTGTCTAAAATTCTTCCATTTTTAACGACAATAACATATCTGCTACACAAATCTTAGACAATACAGTGCATACAAATAATGATATAATTCTGCTCTCGGAAAATAAGGCAAATCTGACGAAAATTAAAATTTTCATATTTTGGCGAAGTTCCGTCTAATTTAAGAGTATTCAAATTAATCCCTTTGGTATAGAAATAAGCAGTAAAATTTTCCATATATGTACTACTCTTTACTCACAAATTGGTCGTTATATAAATGTAATAATAAGCTAAGAACCTTATTTCTAAAGCACCCTTTGAACTTCTATAATTTTTTTTACAAATTTATCCGAATCTTAAAAGACCAGAACTTCACATAACTCATTAACATCTGTTCATCTCTAGGAGTCCAACATTCCACAATTCCACAAGTCAATATTTTTAAAGTTTACAAAAACTGATGTCTAATATTTGTGCTGTTTAATAAAATTCAAATTATGACAGTTACTATATATTACATATATATTAGATCCTATTAATATTTAGAAGACTAATTGATTTGATACTATTTTTTACTTTTTAAAAATTAAAATTAAAAAATACTTACATTCAGCACACTAAAATAATGTAGATAAAAAATTAGATGTTAGAAAAAGAAATGTAAAACCTATGTTGTGGTTAAGTTAATTGTTAACATTTGTCCAAACATTCTTTTTTATTGTATTAGTAAAAATTCCAATTAAAAATTTATTTTTCCAAATAGTTCTTTGCAGAAAAATAGAAGGATACATTATTTGAAACTTTGAACTACATATTTAACTTCCTTGTTAATTTTTCTGGAAATTTTAATAAGCCAAATAATAGTTTGGACTCTGAAGCTAAGCTCTTACGAAAGTTGCACTTAACTTTTGTTTATTTAGCTTCAATAATATTTGCAAATATGCTAAATTCCTAAATACATTGAATGTCTTTGGATATCAGATTAGTTATTAAATCCCAAACGTTATTATAAATTCTCAAAAAATTGTTCTAGCAATTAATAATCATAAACGCTTCAGTGGAGGTAGTTGTTACTACTCCGAGGCTTTTACTAGAAATAGTCAATAGCACTTTGATGGAATCAAGTACACCTTTCCTCAATTTGGACAAAAAGTGATACATAAAAAGAATTAAATCCACACCATTTGACGTATTAAATTTGCCCAAATATTCATATTTCTTCATGTTTAAGATCTTCCTCTGAGTTAATACCGATTCATCTATTCATGTCACTATAACATTGACGTCGTTTTGGTCTTTCCTATCTTATTACATCTTGCACCTCACATCATGCTGTTATGACTTCGTTTTTTACACGGTCTCGTCAACTTTTGGGTGTTCTGCTTAATATTGTCAGTTCTGCTAATCCAAGCATATTGCTCGTTTTAGTAATGTCTTATCTCGTTTCTATTCCATATATAGCTCTAATATAGATCTTGCATATTATAACTTTATTGTTTGCTCTTACATATACTTGTTGCTTTGTTGATAAGGCTTTTTAAATATTTTAGAGGATCCTGACATGTTTAGAGGTCAAGTTCTAGATATTTCTAGAGTCTTGTTCTACAGTCTTGTTTTTGACCAAAAGTTTGTATCGTATTGAAATTCATGCAATTGTTTCTATGGATCGTTCTTGGTTTCTATTACGTCATTATGCAATTGCCTCTCTAGAGGAATATCGATAATGCTCTAATATTTACGGAATCATACAAATCAAATGTGACGTGAACGGCAAAAATATTCAAATGGTTTTAAAGAAGCATTGAATTGGTTCAGAAGATCATCCTTGGTTTCGACTACGTCATCATGCAATTGTCACTCTATAGGTATATCGTAATCGAGGACGTCCTCCAACAAGGTGGCCAGACGACATCGAGCGCATCCAGCACAACTGGATTCAGAATTATTTACAGGAAGCCTATGTTCAGCAGTGGACGCAACACGGCTAATGATAATGGTGATAAGGTATATCGATAATGCTCCATATTTACGGAATAATATGTACATTATGAAATGAATCATATCAAAATTAAAAACCCTATGCTACAAAGCAGGCAATATTAACGTGTACAACGTCAAAAATATTCAATTGGTTTTGAAAAAAAAAAATCATTTAATGATTTTAGACACATTTAGTGGAATCGACTGAATTCAGTCTAACTGCAAATTAGACACATTATCACATACTTAATGGTTTGTAAAATCCTTCAATGTACACCAAATGACAGAAATTCAATTGCCAGAAAAGATCGTCTATCTGTGTAATGCACTAAAACTTTTGTTTCCAAAAGATAATTTCTGTCTCATAATATTCCACATTGTCTTTTCTCTTCCATCATTATTGCCCACTTTTTTAGTGTCTCAGTAGCTTTAATTGATGTTCATTCAGAAAAAAAAATGTTCAAATTAATGTCGGTGTAATCTAATAGTCAATAAAGCTATTTTTCTGCAAAAGAACTGTTTGGGAATATCCACAAAAGTACAAAAATTATTATTAATATTGTTCTGAAGCTGTTTTATTCTTCTGTTGGCAACTATTTTTACTGGGAATAAGCCACAATTTTATTTTAAAATAAGTTTATTGTAACATTTCCAGTTCCACTTTGGATATAATTCTCAAATTACAAATTCCGAAGTGAAAATGTCAAAATAAACATATTTATTAAAGAATATACAAACATAAATAAAATTATGTCTTGTTCCCAGTAAACATACTAAATTGTATTATTATTAATGTTACTAATTTTTTTCTAGTCAATTGTTGTGGTTATATATTTTAATAGAAGATTTTTTTTGCATTATTTAAAAATTGTTTTTCATAACTTAATAGTCTACTAATAATTTTAAACTTATACTGTTTGCTTGATTTTATTTTCAATAAAGTGTATAAAAATGTCGAATAGTTTTGCAACTTTTATATGTCTACCAGATTTTTTATGTTTGATATCCCGAAGAAAGAATTTTTCCAGCAAGCCTAGAGATTGAAAAAGTTAAACCCTTTTTATAGAACATATTTACAACGTTATCTCTGACTGGGCAATATAATATTGAATTAATCTAGTTGAACTAATCTACCTAGAATAATCTCATACGCACCAAAACTAGATGATATCTAATCATAGGATACTTACAAATTAATTACTATATTTAATAGAAATGAATTAGATACATACAGCATTTTAATTAAAAATGCTGTATGTATCTGCCTCACTCATAATGACATAACATACTTAATATACGTTTTAAAGTAGAAGATATTAAAATGTCATTATTTTTGAAAGGAACAATTTCATTGGAAGAGAGTTCATTTGATTACCCGAAATTACCTTTAACTTACCTACAGAAACACTACCTGACAGAAAAAATAATAATAGCATGAGATTGATCTTGATAAAGACAGTATAATTCTTTGGTTAGTATCTGCATTGTAAATCACGAGGAAAAATTGATAATAATATTCCGATATGGAAGTATTCGGTATTATATTTAGTTTATTCATTAATACTTAATACTGAAAATTTGTTTTAATGTTTTATGACTGTGTATATTATTTTAAACTATAAATGATATATTATTGAAATAATATTGACCTATTAATGTTTGTATTCTCATTTTAGTAACTTATTTCAATATTGGTAGCCAAATCCAATTACATTCTCCCAAAGAATTTTGTACGCAATTTAATAAATGCCTTCACTTTTGGTAATTTTTTTATTTAGTGAAGTATTATAGTGAAGAATATATTTAAAAGAATTAGAACTTGATATCAATATTGAGAGTAAACTAAATTTTGACCGAATATGTTTTGGGATCGTTTCAAGAAGTGGTTAGTGTCAATCTCATGCTTAATCATCATCATCATTATCATTCATTTTTCTGAGGGTTACTCATAAATTGATTTCCTGTAATTAACTGAAATATCCTCCAATGAAGTAATCCAAATATAATTCATAGTATATACCAAAAAAAAATGCCGAAAATTAGAATTTTTTTCTATTTTGAAGGAACAAAGTAAAATAATTCATTTAATATGTATTTTGAGCACGATTTGCTAGAAATTGAAACGTCAAATAGACAGTATTTTAATTGAAATTATGGCTTATTTTCCTTTTGAAATTATGGCTTGGTAATTGGGATAGGCTATAAAGTCACATATTTCTATGCCTCAGTAGCAAGCTAGTCCCTCTTTCCAAAAAGAGAGACAAATCGGACCCGGAAAATTACAGAGGAATTAATTTATTAAACACAACACTAAAATTAATAACCAAAGTAATAACAAATAAACTGAATGAAGTTATAACACTGACAGGAACAATAAGATTTTAGGTCGGGAAGATTATGCACCAACGCTATATTTATATTAAGGCAAGTGCAAGAGAAATCATTAGAATACAACAAACCGGTATATCTATGTGTCGTGGACCTTAATAAGGTATTTGACCAAAACTAGATGATATCTAATCATAGGAGACTTACAAATTAATTACTATATTTAATAGAAATGAATTAGAATTTTAATTAAAAATGCTGTATGTATCTGCCTCACTCATAATGACATAACATACTTAATATACGTTTTAAAGTAGAAGATATTAAAATGTCATTATTTTTGAAAGGAACAATTTCATTGGAAGAGAGTTCATTTGATTACCCGAAATTACCTTTAACTTACCTACAGAAACACTACCTGACAGAAAAAATAATAATAGCATGAGATTGACCTTGATAAAGACAGTATAATTCTTTGGTTAGTATCTGCATTGTACATCACGAAGAAAAATTGATAATAATATTCCGATATGGAAGTATTCGGTATTATATTTAGTTTATTCTTAAATACTTAATACTGAAAATTTTTTTAAATGTTTTATGACTGTGTATATTATTTTAAACTATAAATGATATATTATTGAAATAATATTGACCTATCAATGTTGGTATTCTCATTTTAGTAACTTATTTCAATATTGGTAGCCAAATCCAATTACATTCTCCCAAGGAATTTTGTACGCAATTTAATAAGTGCCTTCAGTTTTGGTAATTTTTTTTTATTTAGTGAAGTATTATAGTGAAGAATATATTTAAAAGAATTAGAACTTGATATCAATATTGAGAGTAAACTAAATTTTGACCGAATAATTACTGTTTTGGGATCGTTTCAAGAAGTGGTTAGTGTCAATCTCATGCTTAATCATCATCATTCAAAAAATGGATAAATTAAAGGACGTTATCCACTTATTGTTCGCAAGAGAGATACCTCTAGGAATAATCAAAACGATCGAAATTATCTACCAAAACAACACAATAAAAGTAAAAGTAGAAGAACAACTAACCGATCCTATTGAAGCTGGCAATGGGATAAGACAGGGTGGTTCTCTGAGTCCTCTATTGTTTAATCTGATTATAGATGAAATAATAAAAAAAGTAAGAACTAAAAAAGGATACCAAATGGGAGAAAAACAACTTAAAATAATCTGCTATGCAGACGACGCAATACTAGTCTCTCAAAGTGAAGATGACTTACAACATATGCTACACCAATTTAATATAACCGCCAGAAAATTGAACACGTTAATTTCCCCAAAAAAGAGAAAATGCAGGGTTTTAACAGCAAATTTACTACGATGTAAATTGGAGCTGGAAGGTCAGATAATAGAGCAAGTGATGGAGTATAAATATCTAGGCCTCACATTATCTCGCTACGGAAAGCTCGAAACTGAAGTGGAAGATCAAGTGAATAAAGCAAACAGAGCCGCAGGTACAATGAGTATGGCCACACGATCTGCATCGCCACCATTCTTCATTATCTGCCCCGAATTCACCGCAAACAGCAAGTTGATGGTGTTTCTTCCTCTATTACTTTAATCTCCTGTTTCTTCTTTTTTTTTTGGCTCCTTGCTTTCTTTACCTTCACAAGTACGTTTTTTTTGACAGTAATAGCTGGTTTCTTTTGTTTTTATTTGCTTTTCTTCCAACTCTTCTTTCATCGGTGTCGAGGTCAAAATTTTGGATTTCTGTTTCTTTTGCTTTGTTTAGGTTTAGGTGTTGGATGTAATTCTTCGATTGTCCTGTTCTTAATCTCAATTGTTTTGTCCTCATAATCTGTAGCTTCATTATTATATACTTCTTGTAACTCAAAAAATGATTCGTCAGTGTCCGAACAAGAGTATTTAGATTTTTTTTGCTTCAATCTTCTTCTCTTCTTCTTGTACCACTCCTATCGGATATTGGAAATCATCAAGGCTATCCTGACCTTGTTTACAGCTGACCCAAAGAGTTCATTAGTGGTACAATAGTTTGCTTCAATAGCTTTGTTGAATCCGGAATTGTTATTAAAATTTATAATTGCCATATAATAAGTTTTAAGTTTTAAAACTAGCAATCAATGGGAAATATGGCGTGGATCAAATTTTTTGCACCTGAGTTATATATAGATTTAAAAACGAAAGAAAAAATTATAAGCTATGTTAAAAATGAAATAGATGTGGAAAATATAAAATATCTTCCACAACATAAATATAAGATTTAAAGTAAAAGGTAAAAAGTAAATGTACCTATGTTAAAAACAAAAAGTTTCTCTCCGGTGACGATTCGAACTCCGGTGATTTGCGAGAAACGTAAAAAAGTAAATAGACGTGACGATAGCCACGTTTTAGTGACGTCAATCCAAAAGAGTATATATTTGTATATGAAAATGAAGTTGTCGTTTTTACTATTTTCCAAACACTTTCATTATATTTTCTTACCTTTTAAACCTTCTTTGTATTTCTAAAAATATTTCAAAATCGTAATTAGCTACATCGACCAAGTCGTTCTCCAGGTCGACACAAGGTAGTCGCATCTCGCATCCGAATAGGACTCTGGCTGGTGTCTGGCCTGTTGATTCGTTAACAGCAGATCTGTAGGCCATTGTGAAGAACGGAATATATTGGTCCCAGTCTCGCTGATGATCGGACACCATCTTTGTCAAATACTTGCCAACTGTTCTATTCATCCGTTCTACCATACCACATCCGATTGCGGATGATATGCTGTAGTTCTTGTTTTCTTCATGCCTAGTTTATCACATATTTCTTGGAATAGATCGCTTTCGAAGTTCCTTCCTTGGTCACTATGAATCTCCAAAGGCACTCCAAATCGGCTGATATATTCTTTGATCAACTTATCTGCAATTGGTGGCGGCCTTTTGGTCTGGAAGTGCGTAAATCTCGACCCACTCAGTGAAGTAATCCATTACTACCAACATGTACCTGCCTCCATTTTCACTTTCTGGAAATGGCCCAGCGATGTCCAAAGCTATTCTTTCAAACGGGCTTCCAACATTATATTGTCTCATAGGAGCTCTCCTTTTCGGTAAGGCTCGTTACTCGTAGCATAAATAGTACATTTCTTACACCAGTCCTTTACGTCGTCGGAATTGTTCATCCAATAAAACCGTTCTCGAACTCGCTGAAGGGTTTTCTTTACACCGAAATTCCCTCCTGATGGACTGTAGTGTAACTGATGAAGTACATCGGCTATTCTGCTCTTTGGGATCACCAACTGTCTTCTCTTCTCTGAACCGTCATCATTTTCCAGTACTCGTTTAAGCAAGCTATCTTCCATGATAAATGAGTCCCACTGGCCCAATACGTCTTAACTACTGAGCATGGGTTCGATATTTATTGCAAAGGGGGTCGACGGTTTTCGTCTTTCCATTTTCGAATTTTCTGTATAACTGGATCTCTTTCTTGTTCTTCCCTGATTCTTAGTAGGCGTCCAGTCGTCGTTGACCATCGTTGTTCTTAGCACTGCTGCTTCCTTGGATTCCGTTTTGTTGCAGTGGGGAACACTCTGCTGGGCATGGCCTTCTGGAAAGAAAATCAGCGTTTCTGTGGCAACTCCGGTTCGGTGCTCAATCTTGAAATCGTATCTTGAGTCGTTCGATCCTTCTGGCTATCTGACCCTCTGGATTCTTAAACTGCATCAACCGCTTAAGGGCGACATGGTCGGTTTACGATTAAAAACTTCCATCCATAGAAGTATTGATAGAAGTGCTCTACTGATTTCACTACTGCTATAAGTTCTCTTCTCGTGACGCAATAATTCCGCTCAGGTTTTGAAAGAACTTTACTAAAATATCCAAGGACTCGTTCCTGTCCTCCTTGAATCTGATCTGAGCTCTCCTCCAATTCCCACATTACTTTCATCTATATCTAAGATGAACTCTCCTTCTGGCAGTGGAACCCTAAAAATAGTGCTGTGATTAATGATTTTTCAAGGTCTCAAAGGCATTTTGGCAGTCTGTATCCCAGCGTAATCTCTTGCTTCCTCTGTAAATCTTCCTCTGTAAATCGCGTTAATGGCTTAGCGATATCTGTAAACTTTTTTGATTAAACCTCCGGTAGTAAGTACATAATCCAAGAAAACTTCTCACTTGATGTTTGTCCGTTGGCTCTGGTCATTCTTTAATGGAATCGATTTTTCCCTTATCCACGGCCACTCCTTCTTTACTGACTATATGACCCAGATAGTTGACTTTACCTTGAAATAGCTGGCACTTCTTGGGGTTTAAACATTCAATTGGGCAGCTTTAAGTCGATTAAAACGTTTTCTAAATTCTTCAGATGATCTTCAAATGTCTCCCCCCAAGACTATTATGTCATCTAGATAAACCAGGCATGTTTTCCAAGATAACCCTCTCAACACATTTTCCATAAGCCTCTTAAATGTCGCAGGGGCATCACAGAGTCCAAATGGCATAACGTTCAATTGCCACAATCCAGATCCTGTGGTGAAGGCTGTCTTCTCTTTATCTATTGGGTCCATTTCTACCTGCCAGTATCCAGATTTCAAATCCAAAGTAGAAAACAATTTACTTCCAGCCAATGTGTCCAATGTGTGGTCGATCCGAGGCAGAGGATAACTATCTTTTTTGGTAACGTTGTTCAGCAGACGGTAATCCACACAGAACCTCGTCATTCCGTCTTTCTTCTTAACCAGGACCACCGGAGAGACCCATGTAGAAGGTTCTATCACCCCGTCTTTCTTCATTTCCTGAACAATCGTTTCAGCTTCCTCTCTTTTCGCCTGTGGTAATCGTCGAGCTGTTTGACGAATTGGCTCAGCATTACCAGTATCAATTTTATGCTTAACAACGGTAGTTCTTCCCGTCTTTCCTCCTTTCGGTACGAAAATATCACGATAATGCCGAAGCAATTCCCTTAATTTCCATTTTTCCATCTTAGAAAATCTCCAGCAACTGCAACCATTTGGTCGAATTTGTCGTTGGAATTATCGCATGTTGTCGCCTGACGGATTATGGATGTCACAGGTACACAAGTTCCTACTTTTGTCTCTTTCTTGATGGCCACTGGGTAGTCATTGACATTGATAAGTCTCGCAGGTACTTCTTTAGCCGAAGTCACCAATTCCTTTCCAATTATGATTCCTCGACCAACCTCGTGGTCATGGTTCCAAGGCACCATCATAACAGGTGTCCCTTCGTCCACAATTCCCTGTAACCGCGCTACTATGATCGTTTTACTTCTTGCAATCACGACTGTATCTTCTTTAAGGGCTGCTTGCACAGTGTTGTCATCATGTGGATGAAGAAATACCTCCTCGTTACCAACTTTGATTACCTTATTCTTAAAATCCAATTGGAATCCATGCATATTCATTACGTCCATTCCTAATATAACACCCTCTTCGATGTCAGCAACTGTAACAGTATGGACGAACTTTTCTGCTCCAATTCCTAATTGTACCTGGATTTCTCCATGAATATTGGCATTTTCACCTGTAGCGGTCCAAAGTCGCAACCTCGTTGGTAACAGTTTCTTACGGCTGTTTAAACTGTCGGGCGTATAATGGTTCTGTTCGCTCCGGTATCCACCAACAACGTATGCCTTTTACCATTTATTTCTCAATCTACATATACACTATCTTCACGACAATTCATCATATTAACGAGCTGGTCAAGTTTATCTTCATTTCCTTCCTCTTTTACAGTCCTAACTTTACTGTACCTGTCAGAGGCCTGCGTAGCTGATCGTATTTGAGTGTGGCGGATAAGACATCAACCAGCGTCTTGTGACGAGCTAATCGCAGTGTTCTCTGCATTTCATGATCACGAAGACCATTAATAAACGTTTGAACGGCCAACTTTTCCATCATGTCTTCGGGAGCTGTTGGATAAGTATATCGTACCAATCTGGCAATATCTACCTCATATTCTTGAAGAGCCTCATCGCTCTTTTGTCTTCGATTTTTAAGCTGCGACTGATATACATGCTCCAAATGTTCGTGGCCATATCGCATATTTAACCTCTTCTTAAGTTGTTCGAAATCATGCGTCTCCTCTATGGCTATGACCTGAAGCACATCTAAGGCATCTCCTCGAAAAGCGATAGTCAGGTTTACAGCCTTTTCTTTTTCAGACCATCCATTCGCTGTTGCAGCTGATTCTAACTGTTTCATGTAGTTGTTCCATGATGATTTTCTGTCGAAAGTTGTGACTTTAATATGAACAGAACCTCCACTACCTTCAAATTTCGGCCGTGTTTCCAACTTACATTTCGTCTTGTCTTCTTTTGTCTCTACTGTAATTGGATTGTATCCTCTCTCTGCTGTCCCTGTTTCCTCCATCTTCCTTTCCATCTTTTCTTCGACGGCCAACATATCGGCAGCAACTTAGTTTTTTTAACGAAGATATTCTATTGTCGAAGCGATGTCGCCGGAAACTTTGTTCTCTAATGACGCGATGTCGCCGGAAACTTTCGAAATATCGCCAGAAACTCTGTTCTCTAATGATGCGATGTCACCAGAAACTTTGGCCACATCACCAGAAACTTTCAAAATCGACGAGATGACTGCGGCAGGTTTGTCTTCAAATATATAAGTTTCCGGATCCAAAGCCTCTTGCTCCAAAGCGTTCTTTAGTCGTTGGACTAAATCAGCTTTTTTCCGGTAGAAGCTAATTCTCTGTCCTCGAGATGTCTTCTTAAATTCGTAACTGTGAGCTCATAAATCGTAGTCATTTTCACTATTTATTTAAAATACCACTCTTCTGACACCAATGAACTGAGTTTATTAATCTAATTTATTAACTTTATTTATTATAAAAATACTTAGTTTATTAAAGTCTTTATTAAATTGATATATATATATATATATATATATATATATATGTATATATATATATATATATATATATATATATATATTCTTACACTTATCACTAAAAACTAGAACACAACTACTTTAATTTATATTATTTATTTACAATATTTATTTTCACAATAATTTATTTCCGCGTTACAATTCGACGACTAAATACCATTAGTCAGACTAACTTCAAATAAAAATGTCCTCTACATATATATATATATATATATATATATATATATATATATATATATATATATATATATATATATATATATTATATATATATAAAACAGCCATTAGTCTGGAGTCTCCTCGAATTCAAACGATGGCCTGTGCTAACCTTTCTCGAATAATGTGGAACGACAGACCGGTTTTTTAGCGGGTCGGAGAACGTACGAGAAAATACTTGAATAGAATAATAAAATATTTACAGGTTAAATATGAGTCATATTTATCGTAACAATATCATGGACTGATAGAATTGCAAATAAAAAGTACTGGAGAGGGTGGGTAAAGAAACAGAACTTATCACCACTATACAAACCAGAAAACTGGGATACGTAGGTCACGTGATGAGGGGACCAAAATATGAAAGTTTGAGACTCATAATACAGGGAAAAATTCAAGGAAGAAGATCTGTTGGCCGAAGGCAGAACTCATGGTTGAAGAATCTACGTGATTGGTATCAATGCAGATCAATTGATTTGTTTAGAGCAGCAAGTTCAAAAATAAAAATAGCCATTATGATTACCAACCTCCGTAGGGAGACGGCACTCTAAGAAGAAGCTCTAGTATTTTCATTTCTAATTGTCTGTTGTCAGTATCTGAATTTTCATGTACCTACTTTATTTGGTTTATATTAAGTCAACACTTTGATAGATTTATCATGTTAATTACTGCTCTAATATTTTTATTTCTAATTGTCTATTGCCAGTATGTGAATTTTCACGTACCTACTTTATTTCAGAGACTTAAGTTGATTTATATTAAGTCAACCCTTTTATATATTTATCATGTTAATTACTACTGCCATCAATAAATTTTTGACCAGATAAATATGAAAAATTTGTTTATCTCTTCGACAAGAATTTTATCTTACACAATTTTCAACAATTGTAGTTTTTTTAAAGTTTAATGCCAAGTTTAATAATTAACAACTTATTTGTTTCTTACAAAGTAAAAGGGGAAAATCCCAGTGGTTGACTGTATAACATAGTTTAAAAAAACTTGTATAATGGTATATTATTTTATAAGGGTATATTATATAAAATTTATCCAAATGGATTACAATTTTCCAAAACGTTTCGGTCCAATCAGACGATCATCAGTGAAATATTTTAAAATAGTAATAATAGATATATTTAGTAAAGTAATGGTAAGTGGTCGATGTTATAAGATTTCACCTAAGGGAACATACATTTTCCCTGCTCGAAAAGGGGGACTACTTTATCCACCGGGGCCGGGGGCTTGTACTATCCATGATATATGAAATAAAACTATGACTGCCATCTAATTTAAACTAGCTAGTGAAGAAGGTTTTAAAACCTACTTCAGTAGCTAGTTTCAACTATTTTTTAAAATGTTTCAGTCATGATGTTCCGACAGGACAGATGTGGCATACAAAACCGAATCTATATAAAAAAAGTTACAAAATGTACCACATATAAATCAGACGTACACCTGGAAAGAAAAGTATTATACGGTGACAGTCTGGGAATGGCTCGCGGCTAGACAAAACAGTGGAGATGGTCGTGCGTTCCACAAAACGAAAAAAATCCGAAGTTATATCAGGGGCTCTAGGTAAATTGTCCCACAGCCTTCCCTACGTTACTATTCAATAAACCACCACCTTACCAATAGTTTACTACTAAAATATTAAGTATAGTATACAACCTGAATACATAAAAAACTAAATGAAATTGTCTGAGATCAGGCTTTAGTCAATTTTAATAAATAGATTCCCAAGATATTTGAAAACAAATACATATTACAATATTATTTAACTTTACCATAGGCTTATTAAAAAGAATATAAAAATTGCGGCTTCTACTTGCCTAACAAAATTCATGTTATTTCTATTTAATTGCACAAAAAAGGTAAGACGTATTAAAAGTACCGGACGCTAAGGGGTGTGTGGTTCAATACCAACAAAAAAAAAAATAATTAACCCAAATAGGACACCACGAGAGCTTAAGTGCGTGCGCAGAAAATAATATAAAAAAATCTATCACAAATATTTAACCCCCTCTCCTTAGACGCAGTTTACAAAATTATAATAGGTATGTGTAAATATTTAATTAACAAAATAAACCGCAAATAATCTTTAAAAACTGTAAAGTATTTGTAAATATTAAAATAAAAACAAACCGCAAATAATCTTAAAAAAAAACTATTGTA
This sequence comes from Diabrotica undecimpunctata, assembly GCF_040954645.1. Classification (NCBI taxonomy): domain Eukaryota; kingdom Metazoa; phylum Arthropoda; class Insecta; order Coleoptera; family Chrysomelidae; genus Diabrotica; species Diabrotica undecimpunctata. The sequence goes on from NC_092803.1 coordinate 103,749,612, forward strand.
TCCCGTAAACAAATTAGACGGCGCTTCAATCTTCCGTCGAAAATTAATTATCGATCCATACCTCGAATTTTCAATCACATTCATATACTTCACCGCGTGGGATCCTAGTTAAAGTTCAGTGTGTCTTCAATCCAAAAATACCATTCGCAAAATCCACTGCGACTTCGGAGGAACTCCAAAAATACGATTGCCGATGTACATAGACTTGTATGACAATGTTGAAAAGTTGAAAATTACAGCCAGACAGAAAAATAAGAACAACCCTGAAGCAAGAAAACACTAATTACCTAATAATACCGAGATTCAAACATTTAAATGTTGTGATCTCAATTCTTTCAAGATGACTCTAAAAAGAACGATCTAAATTAGTGTCTTCACAAAAAGAGGACATTTTTCCTTGACTTCAGCACAATTTGCCAAACATTACCCCTATTTGAAAACTACTAATTTTATTTTCGCCACCTTGCTTATAATATATATTATAGGCAACCGATCTTACACGTCTAGAATTGGTTAAATTTTTGAAAATAGAGGTGGGACTTTCTATTTTAAATTTAGAAAGTAACACCGAAACCGTTTTGAAAAAATTGTAATTCTTTTGGATAAATTTTAATAAAATAATATATACTTTTATACAATAGAAGTTTTCACTTCTCTGTAAGTTTTTTTTTATTTGTTCCTTATTCAGTTTTTATTTTAGTCTGTCAACTACTAGTATCATTTCGGAGAATTTTTAAGAGAATATCAAAGAACTTGGTCTTGGTTAACGTCTATGTTAACACATATATATGACCACACACAATTTTTTTCTGAAAGGTAGCCACTGCTTAACCACAGCAATGTCATATCTGGATACATGCTAAATAATATTTTCTTTACTTATAATAGTCTTAAATTGTAATACCTACTTCATTTTTCAGTTTTGCTAGGTTTAAATCTTGTTCATACAATTTTAATTCCTCTATTGAAGAGTCTCTAACATCACTTTTATATCACTCAGATATTTATGCGATCAGTAAAGAATCGCACACAACAAAAATATTAGCTTTGAAATGTTGTTTGTCACTGAATCTTATTTTATGTTCTGGAATTTCATCATGAAATGGTTTTCATATTTTCTGCCTTTTTTTATCATTAGTAGGTATATGAAATATCTTTAACTTTTTCGGCTTCTTTTGAATAAATCTTACTCAATGAATCGTATATTAATACTGCTGTATTTAGGTCTTTTAGGTCGTCTTTTTTATTGAAATCTTGTTTGAAGCATTTATTGCTATATATATATATATATATATATATATATATATATATATATATATATATATATATATATATATATATGCTGTCACTATTTTTCCGGGTTTGACTCCGCGTTGTAAAATGCTGGTTTTCTTGAAAACCATTGTTTTGGCGACGTTTCGGCAAGGTCTCACTTGCCATTCTCAAGCCTGGTGGATCTACTTCTCGTCGTTACTCGATTAGTACTGGTCTATAATATATATATATAAATATATATATATATATATATTATATATATATATATATATATATATATATATATATATATATATATATATACATCCCGCTATCCTTTTAAAACCTTTTCACGTTGCAGTAATTTAGCATCACCAAGAATTGCTATCATTTTCCATTTATAAATTGTGTATGTTCGTTTAGTGCACCTTTGTAGGCTTGGCACTGTTGTCGGTTTTTTAATATTCCGATTTTTTTTATATATTTAATTTTTTACGTCATACCTACGTTTTAACATCGAGCGGTAAAATCACTGTATTTGGCATCATTTTAGAGCCAATAGATGTTGCCGGTATTAATCCTTAAAATAATATTTTAGATACCTAAATATCGATCGCTTTGGGTTCAAGTTCAAAGAACGACATTGAAACTACCTGCTCACAAGTTGCAGTCTCAACGGGTTTTTTCTTCGTTTAGATGTTATATTTATTCAACCTAGATATTTTTGCCCAGAGAATCGTGTAGGGGAATATTTTACATAAATTTCAATTTACAACCTGTTTAGTCGAAGCTATCGATGAATAGTTTGAGATAAATATTATGGTTTTATGGGATTAAGGCCTTAATTATTGGTTGTGATCCTGTTAATGTTTGAAATTTTGATTTCCATTCCTGAAATCGTTCTCAAAAAACGTTTTTTTATACAAAATGTGTATACACATGTTTACATAATTTGTACAATAAACAAAGTTATTGTAAAATAATAGTGGAAATCAAAACGTTAAATATTAGTTAATTAAAAATGTTATTTTCATCTCAATAACGACCAATAATTGTGGCTTAATCACATAAAAAAATAATATCGGATACCTCGCTAAATAGTTTAAAAAAATCTTATACAGAAATTTAAATTCTAAATAGTATAAGGGGTAGCTGACGAAAAATTCGTAAAGACGTACACTTGATTTTGCTTTGTTTTTTTAAACAATCTTAAAAGACAAAAAAAAATTTTTTGCTTATAAAACGTTTTGTATACATTCTAAAGAAAAATAATTCAAATAAAAGTTGTAGACCATAAAAAGTTTTTTATGTAGAGAAATACCAAATTTAAATACATAAATAATTGACATAATTTCAAAAAACCGTAAACTTTAAGATATTATGTTTGTAGTAATTTATAAATGTTAATAACTTTGTTTTTTGCCTAACGACAGGTAATATAGCTACTTGAAATTATGGCAATTGATCAGTTATTAAAGTGTGCTAAATATCAAGCAGATCAAAAAATATTTTACAATTTATTCAATTTGTTTATGACAGAAACCGATTATTTAAACAACCGTACTTGTCCAAACAGTATGACTCTACAAGTATTTTGTAACTTGCAATCGATTCTTTGCGCTTTCAGTTTTAGGGTATATTAAAAAAACTTAAACATATTATTAAATTTTTTATTAAAAACAGTTTGAATAGGGGACTTTTTAGTTTTTAGACCACTTCACGTTTTTTCAGTTTCTTTGACAAGTGAGGATTGTCTATTCGCTTATTTCTTAATATGGGCTATGAGCAATTATCTAGTCAAGTCAACACTATTATAGAAGTTACCCATACTTTTCCAGTACTCATTCAGACGGTTCATCTTAATTGTCCCCATATGGAACATAAGTCCGAGAAAAGTCTTAAATTCTGTTTGTGTTGTCTCTTTCCAAAACGCAATCCTCGATTTTTCTAAACGACTTTGTGCAAATATTTCGTCAGAGTCAATCAGAGTCACTTCCATCATTCATTTAATCTACATCGTCCTCGACAGATGCTTCTAACAATGATTGTAATTCAGCAGTGGTCAATCTACGTTTATGTTCACATCTAGCTTTTTTAGATGTCGAAGGCATATTATTTACATCCATCTTTTTATAAATACTATAACTCACTTTTACGGAGGTAATTAACAATAAAAACGTTCTACTAGAAACTATCAACTTACGACTTCCAATACTATAGGCCACTTGAGGCACAATACGTTTTTACTCAATAATAGTTCCTGTATAAGAAAAATTATTTTTTAATGTGCTTCAATGAAGCACACTAGACATATTGCAGTATTGCCATCACATTCTTCACAGTATGTTTTAACTTTCTACTAGTCATGCTTCTTCTTAAAAGTTTGTAACATCTTGTACACTTTCTTCTCTTTGTATTATCTACATCGCTTTGCCTGAGATGGTATCTTTGGGTGTAACTAGGGTTACAACATTTCTTTAATTGCAAATGCTTTCGCAAACTCCAGTCTGAACATAAGGATAGGTTGTCGCTTTTTTTACGTTTTCTATTATTTAGCAACTTAGCATTGACTACTACGGTATTAAATGCGGCATTAAATATTAATTCCACTGCCACTTTCCGGTACCACTTCAGAATTTTGCGTATTGGGCTTTGGTAAGAAGCCACTTGATCACTAAAATCAACACTCTTTTTCACCAAGTTATAATCGAGAATAGTTTGTGGTTTTAGTACTTGTGTATAATTTTTCTTTTCATTTGATTAAACCAAGATACAACTATTATGTTTAAATGTTGTAAGGATTAAAGCTGGTCTTTTGTCGACCCATTTTATCACTTGTAAAATCAATTATGGGGTTAAGTTTCATCGTGAGTAGCTGGTTGCTACTTTTTTAATCGAGATTTTGGTTTTACATGTTTTTATAGCAAAACATCTGCACTTGAATAATTCGTTTCTTGAACAATGATTTCAATTCAACGACCAATATTCTAAAATAAGGTGTTATTACGTCGTCCGGAATATTATAAACTGGTTCTCTTTCACAAAGCATTGGAAATATGGTTTACATTCTATATTTAGAAAAATCTGTTACTGCAACTCTTGTTCGACTAAACTAAACTAAATTAATACACAAAACAAATTAATCTATTTTTTTTATAGAAATGCAGATTCCTGTTGGATTTTTATCAGTGAGGCATGAGTCACTGGTGTCTCGTATATCCGGACCTTTTATCGCATTACAAACATAATTCTCAATTAGCAGTGCGGTACAAGATACATTTAGGTCGTATAATCTTAAAGCCGTAATAAGACCATAAGACCGTATGTTATAAATAAATATATTCCTATAAGAATTATCTTGAAAGATGAAAAAATACAATAAAAAAGTGCAATATTAAGTGTTATTTAAAAAATAATAAGTCATTCACGGGCGTACAGTTAAAAACAAAAGTTTTCAGTGTTCTATTGCTTGATTATTATTATCTGGTATTCTGAAAATGTTGACATTTTTTCCTGGTCTGATCTTCCTCAACTAACGTCATCTTTCTTATTTGGTGGGTTGTATTGTTCAGGTCTCTTTAAGTGTTTTTGTTGCTATCCATAGTGAATGATTTTCTTTAGACAATGTACTAATGTAGTGTTCAAATGTGGAATTGCGTGCATCATGTAGCGCTGATCTTAATTGTCTGATTATCTATCTCTTGCTCTTCATTTTTCGACTATTAGTTGTATAATATAATTCTGAGTGTTATTTGTGTTTTCTTGATTTGGAATTGTTAATCGTGTAGCTCCATATGAAATAGTAGAAGATGAAAACGACAGCATATTCATCGATAAAAAAAGGAAACGCGATAAACATATCTGAAACAACTGTTTTATGTTTTACCAAAACAGATGAACAGAGCACTATAAAGAGGAAGTAGAATTAGCTATGAAACAGCTTGAATGGGGAAAAGAAGTAAGCTTAGACCAAATACCAGCAGGAATTATTCAACTGAGGAAAAAAATTAAATGGATATTTTACGCTAATATTTCACGTTCTGCTACGCATTCCACGTTTGACACACTGTCTTGTTTAGTTTTCTGTCATTCTATTTGTTAAATCCTATCTCATTCTCATCACAGCGTCAAGGAGCAGTAAATGTGTGCACTAAACGGGAGGCATATGTCTAACAGTGAACGTTGGAGATTTTTCGAGTTTATCATATCTTCTTCTTTAAGTGTCTCTCCTATGGGAGATTGGATATCATTAGGGCGATTCTAATTTTATTTACTGCTGTTTTGAATAATTCGTTAGTGGTACAGCCAAACCACTCTCTTAAATTTCTCATCCAGGACATTCTTATACGGCCTGGATTTCTGCGTCCTTGGATTTTTCCTTGCATTATATTTTGTAGGAATGTGTACTTTTGTCCTCTCATCAGGTGGCCAAACTATTCAAGTTTTCTCTTTTTTATATTCAGTATAACTTTCGGATCGTTATTTATTCTGCGTATTACCTCTTCATTTGTAATTTTATCCACCCAACATATTTTTAGTATACGGCGGTAGCACCACATCTCAAAGCTTTCAAGATTTTTAACATTCTTCTGTTTAAGAGCCCATGCCTCAACAACCGTAAAGCAAAGTACTGAATACATACTAAGTAGTTAACTAAAAGTGGACGTATGCAAAGATATGCATGACGTAATCGTATGGTATTCGCTAATAATCCTGTCACGTAATATGTCACACACTTCTGTGCGTTAATTCGTTTTATTGCTGCCAGTTTAAGGTGTTATTACATGCCGCCATGTTTAATTTTTCTCCACCATCGTATTATCTCCGTTAAATCCTATCATTTTAGGCTCCATATGTCATGATTAGACCTATAGGACCGGAGATACGCAACTAAGGCTCTTTTGACATAACATATATAGGAGCAAAGATATATACCTAAGGTCCTTTTGGTGTTAATGTATTTGATTTCTACGTCGTAGTATTCTATTGGTTAAATTGTACCATTTGAGGTACTCTACGTCACGATTGGACTAATAGGATCAAAGATACATAACTAAGGCCCTTTTGCCAGGCTACTCTATTTAATTTTTATATCTCATTGTATTCTATTAGTTAAATTCTATCATTTGAGGTACGAAACGTCACGATTGGACTAATAGGACCGCAGATACATAACTAAGGCCCTTTTGACAAGCTGATGTATTTTATTTTTCTATGTTATTGTAATCGATTGGTTAAATCCTATCATTTGAGGTACTGTACGTCACGATTGAGCCACTAAAAACGAAGATACGTAACTAAGGCCCTTTTGACGTAATGCTGTATTTGATTTCTATGTCATTGTATACTATTGGTTAAGTGCTATCATTTGAGGTATCGTACGTCACGATTGGACTAATAGGACCGAAGATACATAACTAAGGCCATTTTGACATGCTACTCCATTTAATTTTTATACCTCATTGTATTTTATTTGTCAAATCCTTTCATTTGAGGTACTGCACATCATGATTGGACTAATAGAACTAAAGATACACAACTAAGGCCCTTTTGACATTGTTCTGCATCTGATTTTTCTATCCCATTGTATTATTTATGTTAAATCCTATCATTAGAGGTACTATACGTCACGATTGGACTAATAGGACCGAAGATACGTGACTACGGCCCTTTGGACATGTTGCTGTATTTCATTTTTTTATTTCATTGTTTTCAATTGGTTAAATCCTGTCATTTGAGATACTGTACGTCACGATTGGACTTATAGAAACGAAGATATATAATTAAGGCCTTTTTGACATGCTGCTATATTTGATTTTTCTGTCTTATTGTATTTTATTGGTTAAATCCTATCATTTGAGGGGCTGTACGTCGCGACTGGACGAATTGGAGTAAAGATACAATAGGTAGTTGCAATATATCATAACCCGTTCCTTTTAACCAAACATGATTCCAAAATGATTTGTGGATGAAAAAAATATATATATATTCTTAAATTTATTATTTCGTTGTGGGCAATATTATATTCAACAGCGATGCCAAATTTCTGATGCTAAAATGATTGATAATGAAAGTGGGATATACATTTTCATGTATATAATGGCAGCGAGTAAACGGTAAAACCCTGAACTAAATATATATAATATTTTCACTGTACCATCATTTTAGACTCAAACATTTTCTGGAATAAACTTATATAACTCAGTAAGGGATAAAAAGAGAAAGCGGATATTTTAAAATACCAACACGGTATCAAAACTCTAATCAATGAGATGGTTAAAATTCTTGTAACAAGTACAGGAAAACAGTTATTGAGGTCTTGTAAAGTAGCGTCGATATACAGATGCTACTTTGCAAGACGATGCTAAATTGATGGGAAAAGCATAATGTATCGATGCGAAAATGATAGTAGGATGTATATATATATATATATATATATATATATATATATATATATATATATATATATATATATATATATATATATATATATATATATATATATACTGATCTATATATACTGGTACTAGAGGATATATATATATATATATATATATATATATATATATATATATATATATATCCTCTAGTAAACATCAGGCCAAAACACTACAAACCTTGGATTAACAAAGGTATTCGCATATCTGCGAAGAATATGCGTTCTCTGATATATATTAAAAAATTTAATGACATATCAATACGTACAGAAAATGCTATCTAAAACTACTCAAAGTAGCCAAAAAATCCTACTTTCATAATCGCCTAACAAGCTCCAAAAATATTTCAAAAGAAACTTGGTCAATAATAAACGATTTTCGAAATAAAACCTGTGCAGCGAATCAAACCTTTTCTTTTCCTAACCCCGAAAATCTAAATGATTACTTTGTTAATGTGAATAAAAATATAACCTCAACTATTTCGCCACAACATGATCCAGTTTCCTATCTCCCTAATTCAAAAAACATTGCTGATACCTTCTTTTTAAGACCAGTTGATAAGACTGAACTCATTCGAACAATTCGTAGTATAAAAAGCAAATCGTCCTGTAGTACAGATGGATTATCTATTAAAATTTTCTCAAATCTTCCGCATAATGTATTGGAGGTCATGGTCTCGCTAGTAAATGATTCCCTTGAAAAAGGTACATTCCCTAACTGCCTAAAGACTGCCATCGTTATTCCTCTTCATAAAGGTGGAGACAAATCTGATGCCTGCAACTATAGACCTATTGCCTTGTTACCAGCACTATCAAAAATTATTGAAAGGCTTATAAAAGTTCGACTTATGCCCTTTCTCCTTAAACATAATATTTTATCGCAAAATCAGTTCGGCTTTTTGTCTAATAAATGTACTAGTGATGCCATGTTTTCTGTGTTACATGAGGTATATCTATCACTAAATAGTAACCTCTCCTCCGCCACCGTTTTCTGCTACTATTCCAAAGCCTTTGACTGCGTAAATCACGACATTCTATTAAAAAAAATTAACTTTCTATGGAATTAGGGGTGTGTCTTTGAATTGGTTTAAAACTTACTTGGTAGGTAGGAAACAATTGGTTAGAATAAAAGACACCGACTCTAGTTGTAAAGACATTGAGTGTGGAGTACCGCAAGGTTCAGTATTAGGTCCCATTCTTTTTTTACTTTTCATTAATGACATCACTTATTTGAAAATTAAAGGGAAAATTTTTCTATTTGCTGATGATACCAGTATTACTTGGAGCAGCTCTAATATTTCAACGCTTCATTCAATTATAACCGCTGATTTGCTTATAATCAAGGCTTGGTCAGACTCCAACTTACTTAGCTTTACCGTGGATAAGACAGTAGGATTATCTTATAAAGGAATCATTCAACCCTTGCTTTTGAATGAGAGCCAAATCAGTATCGTTAATTCCGTGAAATTTCTAGGTATTCTTATCGACAGCGATCTTAAATGGTCCTTGCATACTGACTCCTTAAGGAAGAAACTAGCCTCAGCTTACTTTGCAATAAGATCTGTTTCGAAGGAACTAAATTTATCTTCTGTCAAAATGGCATATTTCTCATTGTTCGAGTCCCATCTTCGATATGGGCTTCCATTTTGGGGTTCTAGTACAGCGGCCCAATTTGATACTATTTGTAAGTTGCAAAAAAGAGCAATTCGTTATCTATTTGGTCTCAAAAAAATCACTTATTGCAAGACCTACTTCAAAAATCATGGAATTTTGACGCTTCCCTCTTTATTTATTTTGGAAACGGTTTGTTTGATTCGCAAGCATCTAAACATTTTTCCCGATAGACCTGATACTGGCTACTCCAGTAGAAATTCGGATTGTAACGTTTATTTACCGATCCCGTCCACTCAGCTAGTAAAGAATTCTATTCTATATAGTGCAAAAAAACTTTATAATCACCTTCCAAGAGAAATTAAATCCGCAACATCTTTTATTAAGTTTCGTAAGATGAAATATATCTCTCTGAAAGATCATATTATTCAGTTGACGAGTTTCTTAATGTATAACAAAGAAACAAAATTAGTATTGTTTATAATTACATTTGGGTGTCTCAAGCAGTGGCTACAATTTGTCTCATTTATTGTCTGTACAAATTATGTCAGTGATACAATAATTTTACTAATTTAAAATTGTATTGTTCTGTTTTTTTATTATATTTGTTTTTGTTTTATACTTTTTGACTGATTTTTTTTTAGCTTTGTCCATAAAATTGTTCAATAATTTTCAGTGACAATAAAGCATACTTCTATTCTATTCTCTCTAAAATCATTTCCCATATAGTAACAGTACATACTCAAATGTATTGTTACGATAAATATAGGATTCATATTAAACTGTAAACATATTATTTCTAATTCTATTCTAGTAAGTTCGGCGCTCAGCTGAAAAACCTGTTTGCCAACCTGATTTTTCGAGAGGGTCGCCGTCCGAATTCGAAGGGATTCTCGATTAACTGTATTTTATATTTAAGGAGGGATTTTTGTTGAAAACAGTTAGTTCTAGTTCTAAATATCGAGTTTAAATTGTAAGCCGGAAATAAATATAAATAAATACTGTGAAATAAATTAGTGAATATCGTAATAAAGACTTTAATAAACTTGTAAGTGTTATAAATGTAGAACCTTTGATAATAAATTAGATTAATAAAAATACTGCAGTATCAAGTTTTTTTATGTAATTTGGCCACTTGGGACCTTTTTAATGGTTTTTCATTTTTGTTTGAAGAAAAATGATCACCTTGTGTCACAAATATTTTTAATACTTAAGTGTTTGTCATTACAAATTTTTTGTAATACATTCCACCTATGTGTAGAACTTGAAAAAAATACGTACAATTCTTGAACGATATTGTAAAAAAGTGCAAAAAGTTTCCAATTAAATTTAAGAATGATTGGCGCATTGTATGAAATGGGGAGAAAAAATATAATGTTTTATTCTGAATTGGAGTGCCCCACATATTTACCGCATTATCATAACGGTGTCCCCGACAATTAGTGATGGAGTTAAAGTTTTCACTGGAGTTTTCATTCTCTAAAAATTTTTTATGTACATTTTTCCATTCATGATAAGTACGGGAACGCTCGTCCAACCTTGTTGACTTTATCAATCCTCATTCTACCCGGTCTTTGGTTATAAATGTGTTTTGACGGGTCCATCCCGTATTGTCTGTAAGTGGCACGCTGCCTGTTTATTTTAATCGACTTAACAATACTACGCTCACTATTAAGATGGTAAAGCTAAAAATTATGGCGCCTTATTTGTCTTTGTTTCCTTTGTCAGGTTATTTATCTTTGTTTATTTTGGATTTCTTGTGAGGGAGTGACTAACCACCCAAAAGAAGTAAAGTTTATTATTACATTAAATATCTTGATTAAGATTTTGACGTGACAACGTCTTAAATTAGGTTGTGGCTCGGAGTCACTCATGAAAAAGTGTAACGCCCGCTCACGTCTGTTACGATGAGTCACCGAACGAAAGAGAGGCCCGCCGGACCGGCGAATGCCTTGCGTCTCTCTCCCACTCAAACATGATCGGTCCGCTGGTGCGATGCTATTTCTCCTATCATCGTCCTATCCTCAACAAAATCACTCAAATAGAAATTAGTTAAGTTTAAGTTTACATGTACAATGTTTTAGTAAACAAAATATATTTCTATAGTTAAAATTTGTGCAATTCTTATTTTCATTCAATTCCTTGTTCCTATTGTGCAATTTAATAATATTCATATCAATAAATATTCTACCGAGAAAAAGACGTTGTCACGTAAAATCTTCGCCCGTAAAACCGACTTTACAGGCAACCGATTTTTTTTCCGATATTTGTTATTTTGTTTTTTATTGATTCTCATCATCACTCGCCGCATCAAGAGCTATGCCTTTCATTATGTTCTTGTTGGTTATTCTATTCTACTTCAGGAAACGTAAAGTAAGGAAATGGGTATTAGTAACTTCTTAATTGGTAAGTTTAAAGAATCAATAACGTAATCAGTAAAATTTGTTTCATAAATTTAATAAAACTTGATCAAAATTTCAATATCTACATAAATTACATCTAATTAAATAAACATAAAAATCACCAGATATTAAAAAATAAATTTAAAATTGAAGATGTCCCACATCTCAAATTTATTAATAAAAAACAATACTATTGTGCGAAAACTACAAAGTTATTTACCTATCCCAGACAAGATATAAAGTATAGACAAGTATATTACAGATAAGTTTAAGATAACATCTAAAGGTAAAATTAAAGGACCACAATATATGTAGTTCAGTTTAGAAGAATATAATAAAACAAAGAAGTTGGTAAATTCCTAGATATTCCGACTCCCGTTAACACTTCTATTAAAAATAAACTACGGAAGTACCTGAGTGAGATGGAAGGTTGACGACGACTAACAGAAGCTATACAATTCTCGCATAACATAGTAGGTCAAAGTTGGAAAACGATAAGACAAGAGTAGATTTGATTTCAAAATCTAAAAATTAGATGCAAGACTTACTAATCAGACAGACCAAGAATACAGATAGCATGGAAAATAATAAATATCCAGAGAAACATCTTATAAATAATAATAAAAAACAGATATAGAGTAATTACTACCACATATCTTAGCAGAAATGTACAGAAAATAAAACTGGAGAAAATAAACTATAATTACTGATTAAATTGGTCAAAACGGTGGAAAAATGTTCTCAGCTGCCTCAATTGTTCCCGAACACACCACGGCACACAAAAGAGACACCCTCTCAGTATAATACAAAAATCATATGAGAATCTAACAAAACACATGTACATAATAGTCTGAACAAAAAAGACACCGCTCTCAACCTCCTTCCAGTATGAAGGCATTAGTAAAAACGATTGAACATTTTCTCCCATTTTCTTCACATTAGTCTTTAGTTTGACAAAATGTTCCTGAAGATTATCTGACAGTGTGAACGATGTACAAGATTTACTTAAGATTTAAATTTGTATAAAATGTATAAAGCTTCATATATTTGAAAATACATTTTTTTAAAACTAATTAAAATCACATGATAGAAATCTAGAAGGCTAAATCACATGATAAACATCTAGGAGGCTAAATAAAGCAGAACTGATTAATTAATTATGCTATAATTTCACTATTTGGGAGAGTGATTCATTTAAACGCTGAATATCCTCGAATTTAAATGTACACAGCGGCCCTCGAAAACTACCCGTTTTCTCAATTGCAATTTGCGTTTTCTCATAAAAAATTACACAATATATAAGTAGTATCTCTATAGAAAAATTGACAAGGAGTTGTCGTACAGTGTAGCCAATTCTTGTTCACAAGTAGTAATTATGGTCATACAAAACCTGTATTCTTTCACGCAGCGATTATTACCGTCATAAAAATACCAAAAAACATGATTTTTTCAATAGTAAAAATTAAGCACAAAATTGTAATTAAATAAATTTTATTTATATGTTCCGTTTCGTTACATATTTAAATTTATAAAATAAAAATCGATATTTTAAAACAATATTTTTCAATCGTTTGGCAACTTTGGAATTAGCGACGGAACTCCGTTTCAATTCCGACCCACAGAAAGCCGTAAAACTAGTTTTGGCCGAGCAAGTGCCCATCAACAATAGTTCATTTACATTGGCGTTTCTGAGGGTAGTGCATGTGTTGTTGCATTTTGTGAATATATTTTATGCGATAAGTTTGTGTTATTGATAAAACGTGTTATTGATAATACGAGTGTTATAGTTTGTTGTTTTATAGTAATATTCTGTGATTATTTGGTTTGAGTTTTATTGGAGTTGGACTAAAAACCGAGTTGTTCCAAGAGAAGACAGCAAAATTCTGATGTTGATTCCAAAAATGAAAAGCCGCAAAAGAGACAGAAAATCTTAACGTCCGAAGAGAAGGTTCGAAGAAATAATTAATCATACGAAACGTTTATGAAGGAATTGTCGGCAGAAAAATGGCATTAAATGTTAGCCAAGCGGTCGACATTTGTAGCAGTTTAACAAAAGTATCCGTTAGCTGTATTTATCGTGTACCTACTTAAAAATACATCGGAAAATAAAAAGTAAGAAAAAGGTAAAACTAGAGGTAGGAAAAGCATTGTTTTGGATGACGAGACAAGGAATATTATACGTCGAAAAATTCAGTTATTTTATTTTCGGAATGAAAAATGAAAAAAAACACTGAAAAATATTTCTCAAGAGCTCGAAAACGATGACTCCTTACCCAAGATATCTCGTAGAGTCTTAATCAGGACCATGCGCGAAATGAACTTTCGATATGTAAAACTCAACAGAAAAAGTATGCTATTAGAAAAAAATAAAATTATTGTGTGGGGAAGAAAATATTTAGAAGTACGCAAAATTCGCAGCACCGGACGCAAAATATGTTATTTGGATGCAACCTGGATTAACGAAGGTCATACAGTTGGAAAAGTTTGGCAATATTTAAATGTCAAAAGTAAACGCGAAGCATTTATAGAAGGCTGGTCTACAGGATTAAAAGCTCCACCAGGAAAGGAACGGCGTTTAATCATCACCCATATAGGAAGTGATACAGGGTTCCTTGATGATGGTTTTCTTCAATTTGAGTCGAAAAAAACAGGTGATTATGAAAGAAATTGAAAGGGAGGATTCAAGAATGGCTTACAGAAAAGGGGATTGCATACGAAGAATCAATGCTCAAAATTTAGCTACTTGATATTGCACGGTTAAGGAAAAGTGAATATCTTAAATATGCTGTAGATGAAACTGCAAAAGATTATGGTGTCAAAGTTCTGCGTCTACCACCTTATCATTGCGAACTTAATCCCATTGAACTTATCTGGGCGCAAGTGAAAGGCGAAGTAGCACGCAATAACAAAACGTTCAAATTAAACGAAGTTAAGACACTTTTGATTCAAGCAATCCTCCATGTAACTCCAGAGAAATGGGCTAAATGTATACGCCACATAATTAAAGAAGAACATCGTATGTGGGAACTTGACACTCATATTGAAGTTTTACTAGAGCCAATTGGGCCAAATGGTGAAGATAATGACAGCGATAGCAGCACTGCATCTTCAGATTTAGACAGCGAATAATATTTTCTAATAGTTTAATCAGAACATCAGCATAAAAAAAACCAAAAATAAAAAAAAAACGAGAAGAACATAGTAAGTGTGTATAGTGTTTGTGTTTAAATAGAATAGTACAATGTTTTGTTACATCAAACATTATTTTTATTTTGTTTTTATAGAATTTTATTTTGTTTTATAGGATTTTATTTTGTTTTGTTTTGTACTGTTTAAGTGTTTTGTTCATTTTATTTAATAAGATAATATGGCTCTTGGCGAACACCCATTTAAAAAAAGTAACGCGCCACAAGACATACCTCTTTGGTGGTGTGGAAACTGTCTTAAAATTTGTTTTAAAAAAATTTCATTGTGTAACTCTTTAAGGACGGGTCACGTCAAAAGACGTTTTAGCGTAACTTCCGCGACGGCCGGGTGGTATCAGTAAGCTTTCTGCAAAATTATTTGTTTTTTATAGCTTTTTGTTTGTGGCATTCATAAATAATTATTCATATGTTTATTTACTGACGTTTCGATCTCTATATCCAGAGACCGTTTTCAATTATACAAATGATAGTAATATTTATTTTCTATGGCTTTTTGCTTGTCGTTCTGCATTTTTAGAAATAATGTTGGGAATAAGCCACAATATATTTATTCAAATGTTTAATTTACGGACGTTTCGATCTCTATAAAGAGACCGTTTTCAAACATACAAATGACAGATATATTTATTTTTCTATAGCTTTTTGTTTGTAGCATTCTGTATTTTTAGGGAGAAGGTTGGAAATAAGCCACATTATATCTATTTACATGTTTAATACACTGACGTTTCGATCTCTATTCCGTTTTTAAAGATAGAAAAAGAAAATAAATAATATAAGATTATAAAAATATATAATAATAAACAAATAAAATAAATATAACTATCATTTATACCTTTGAAAGCGGTCTTTGGATATAGAGATCGAAACGTCAGTAAAAACTTGTAAATAAATATATTGTGGCCTATTTCGAACATTAATATTCGAAAAATAAAATATAATTAACGTTAAAATAAAAGTGAGTGTACGTCACTGGATTTTCATACGTCGTTCCGCATTTCTGCGCCTTTAAACGATGAATCACTCTCTCAAATAGTGAAATTATACCATAGGAAATTACGAAAACAATTTACTAAAAATAAATAATTAACAGCATTAGAGCAAAAAGTCAACGTGATATGATTATATTGTTTGACGAGCAAAGGCATATTAGTAACGAAGTTCATGCCGAGAGAATGACGTAAACAAAGATTAAAAAGTGTTTAAAAGCAAACAAAAGAAAAGAATAAAAAAAATTAAAACCGTAACTGAAGGCAGCAAATATGGATATAAATACCAGAGAAAACCAGAGCCTACTAAACCACACCAATGTGGGAACCTCACAACAGATTGTCAAATGTAGGACTATGTTTTTCTTCCAGACTTCGTTCCAACTCGTCAGAATAAAATGGATGCGTAAACAAAATGAAGTGAGATGATCTAGAAGAAAACTTCGAAATGAGTGACTCTTCTAAATAATTTAAAAATAAAAGACAGACTACCCCGTTATTTGACTCTGTTACTGAGACAGAAACAGAGTCAAAATAGGTCTCAATGACCCTAATCAGAGTCTGCAGGCGAACCTTCAGCATAGTCATATAGCTTACACATGATGTACTGTTGTTATGGGAGGTTTCTATGTCATCTTGACACATGATACCAGAGTGCTGGGTAAAACAGGGCGAAATAAAAGGTTTATATGGCGGCTGGAGCTTTTATATCACAGGTCTGGCGAAGTTCAGAGGACTTATATAGTCGTCAATCGAAGATGTAAAACAAGCTAATTAGCTGCAGTATGACCGGCGTAGAACAAATGGTTTCCAGAAAAGAAAAATAGAAAAAACACAATTACAAGAAAAAACAATTAAGAAATAAAATTAATATACCCTTTCGAAAGTAAACAGAGCAGCTCCTATATCTGACAAATTGTATAACACACAAATGCTTATCTATGATGAATTTCTAGAACACACACTAGGATGCTCCCTAGCAATTTCCTTCAAATAAAAAAATTGATTGCATACCTTACACTTAAAATTTCGAGTCCTAATATATCTTTTATGTTCACTTTTTACATGCGTTCGAATATCCTTTTCTTTTCGATTGCAAATAACGCAAAAATGGTCGCTAATAGTTTTATAATCATTCTTCGATATCCACCCATTTTTAGGTGAACATGTTACTTCTTTTTTTGATGTGGATTTACTCTTTTTCAAAGACCTTTGTTTGTCTGGCGAGGCTTTCACAGGAGATTTTTGAATTTTTTTTTTCGATTTGTGTACGAATGGATTTCTTACAATAGTAGATTTATCTAAAAAAGTAAAAATGTTAAAAATTTTTTTTTAATAATTTTATAACAAATATGTTGTATTTTGATCCGAACCTAAGCTGACTTTCTATAACATCAACACATCGATTACTCACAAGAAGAATGATTTATACTCCTTTTTGGTTTGAGAGATGATTATAACATCTAACATTGTGACCCAACAAAGAAATGTGCATAGTATTAATGTTTCCGCACGAACTATCTGCAGAAATTAACGGAGAACCATTTATCAGAAAACTTCCAACATCTAATAGACAGGTCGAAAACTGTTACCACATCAACAGAAAAT